>NW_026511209.1:1952-2741 GCF_027579735.1 Bombina bombina | reverse complement strand
AATAAGCTGTTACTTATTAATTTTGGTCCTAGTCGTGACATCACAGATAAACTAATTCTGTTTAACATCACTCATTTTAAGTGACAGGGCCATTTTAACACGTATCTTTGTGTAGCGCTTGAGCTACTAGCACTTCCCTCATCTGGGTTTCCTAAACGATCTAGGTACACTACTTATTAATTTTAACTATAAACCAGTTGCGATATAAAATATCTCTCTTTTAGGCTTGTTTTATCATTATTGTTTTTGATATGTATACGTTTTAAGATTTAATATGTATGAATTGTCTTTTAACCTGTATACCGTATGCACTCCAATGAGCTTAATAACTAAATGTATCCAGTCAGCTCTGCCAATAACGATTATGGACGCTTTGGTATCTGCACACTTTCCATAGTAACGGTCATGTGACCGCGAATGCTACCAATCAGTGTCACTGTGAAATGGGGGCGTGTCGCCGCTCCGCTTTATAGAGACTCAATTTAGAAGCAGACGGTAATCTCCTCTGATGAAGAAGGTCGTGTATGACAAAGACCTTTGAAACGCGTCAGGAGTACAGTCTGCTAAATTTGTTTATTACTTCGAACTGCTGAGCTGTGAATCCTCAAAGTATTGTAGAGAAATACTGTGTTATACTAACCGTTCTGGTACTGCAGGTCTATTTAGACCAATATATATGCTGATCATTACCTCATAATATATTGAGGGTTTTTATGTGAGTTGAATACTTGAAATAAATGTATATGTAGTGTTAACTATCAAACAGAGTTGCACTATTATTTTTATTTT
>NW_026511209.1:0-1852 GCF_027579735.1 Bombina bombina | reverse complement strand
CTAAGGCTTGGGAAGAGGGGAAGGAAGAGGAAGTAATTTTAGTTTAATTTTTTTAATTATTTAATGTGTAATGGATAGGTATGTGATGATGTGTTCTTCTTTCACTTGTGGGACCACACTCTGTATATAATCTGCTTCTATGGGACCCGGTCCATGGAGGCAGATTGTTTGCAGAGTGTGTTTTACAAGTGTGTGGAGACCACATCATCACATACCTATCCTTGTTGATTACATTGATTGGTTTCTGTGATGTGATGTCCAAACTGTTTGCCTAATATCAAACAAAATGACCATTACAATTATACATGATGGCATATCACTGTTTGGATGCCAACAACACAGCTTAAAGGGACAGTCAGAACATTAATTATTGTTGGTTACAAAGAAAACACTTTATTACGCATCATCAAGTTAAGAAAAAAAGACTCAGAGAAACACATCTGTGTAACCTTGTATCTATGCCTCATAAAAATGACCACTTATTTCATTTCTTGGGACAGACTGGCATTTCAGCATTTCAGCCCAATCATTGATCAATCCAGGGTAACTATAGTGCATGAGCTCAATGTTTTCTATATGAAACACTAAAAATAATTCCCTCCAGTGGTCAAAATGCATTATGATTAGATGCACTCTTCAAGGTCTAAGAAATGAGCAGATGAACCTTCTAGGTTTAGCTATCAACTAAGAACACCAAGAGAACTAAGATAAATTGGGGATAAAAGTTTGAGATATAATTAGCGAAAAATTTAATTTATTAAGATTTAAATCATTACTGTTTTGCTTGACTTCACTGTCCCTTTAAACAAGAACATATGCTAACATATACTAATCCTTAGGGATTGTTGGTATATCTACACGTACTTGTTCAAACAAGAAAAAGTTGTAATAGGATACTAAGCCTGTATGACATATTTCTATTGACATGTTAAATAAAGTCTATTTTATTAAAGATACATTATAGTGTTTTAATTATTTAAGAAAGACATTTCATTTAGAAGGAATATGGTTGCATGTTCTTTTAAGAGTTACATTACAAATATATGCTCACAGTAAATATTTGGAGATTAACAATGTGGAACTCATACATGACACAATAATGAGAATTTACATTAAAGGGACAGTACACACTTATTTTCATAGAACTGCATGTAATAGACACTACTGTAAAGAACAAGATGCAAAGATACTGATATACAAATTCATGATAAAACCGTTAAAAGACTTATTTAGAAAATCTCAGTTTAGCTATGTTGAAAAGTTAGCTGGAAAGCCCCATTGCAAGTGGGAAATAAGACACTCCCCACTCCCCCTTCTTTTGTATAAGAAAAGACCCTTTACACAAACAGGAGCAAGCTGGAGAAGGTAGCTGATGGTATTCAAATCCAACTTTGGGGCTTGGTTAGGAGTCAAAAAATAACAGCAATGTTATTTAAAAATAAGGCCATAATATACATTTAATAACAATTAACCAAAAATTATGGCCTATATAAATTGATCATCTACAAAACATATATGCAAAGAAAAATGAGTGTATAATGTCCCTTTAAGATAAAACATCAGGTTAACATCTAGAATAAGTAGGCATCTCATATATTTAGCATATGATACAGTTCAATGCATATTGATTACTTTATTCAAATACAAATGCACATCTTTAGGAATTATGTATGTAGAAAATTAAACACAAAGGAGTAATTATTTATAAAAAGGAAAATATTGTTGACAAGATGGAGTATATTCATGAATTTGCACCTCAAAATATATTAGGCATAAAAAACAGATCACGTAAAAAAGTCATTCAATCAAAGGCGCATCCAAGATCGTGTAAAAATGGCGTCCAATCCAAGAA